>NC_090647.1:200631224-200678724 GCF_040937935.1 Hyperolius riggenbachi | reverse complement strand
ATACCTACTGGATAGGGTCACTTTAGCTGATTGGCACCAGGGCACCATCTGCAAGGAGTTTGTATGTTCTCTCAGTGTCTGCGTGTGTTTCCTCCAGGTACTCTGGTTTCCCCCCAAAAACATACAGATAAGTTAATTGGCTCACCCCTAAATTGGCCCTAGACTACAGTACTTACACTACATAATACTTACATAGACATATGATAATAGTAGGGATTAGATTGTGAGCTCCTTTGAGGGACAGTTAGTGACAAGACAATAAATATATATATATATATATATATATATATATATATATATATATATATATATATATATATATATATATATATATATATATATATATATATATATATATATATACATATATATACACACTGTACAGCGTTGCGTAAGATGTCGGCGCTATATAAATACTAAATAATAATAATAATCGGTTATATTAGAATATGGTTGCTTAAACCTAGTCACTCACCAATGTTAGGCCTGTTGACAGACTCAAGAAAATTTGCTGCGTATCAAATCTCTTCATCTGCATGGTTGGAATTATTTGTTTTCTTTAGCAATAACAAATCCCCCCCCCCCAAAAAAAAAAAAAAAATTAAATAAAATGCTACCTGCACATTTCTCTGCAGATATGCAGATAGGTCCTGCATGAGTTAAGAACACGTGGTGACAATTGATACAATAAACCAAAATTTTAAACAGCAACCGAGATGACATGATGAGATAGACATGTGTATGTATAGTGCCAAGCACACAAATAACTATACTGTGTTCCTTTTTTTTTCTTTCTCTGCCTGAAAGAGTTAAACATCAGGTATGCAAGTGACAGTTTCTATCCAGGTCGGACTGGGTTAGACTATAGCATAACCCTCACTGATAAGTAATTACAGCCATAACCTACTTTCCTGTCAGTAAATGGCTTCCTGGAGCAGGAAAGCGATATAAAAGTGTCAGTTGTAGCTCTAGTATACGTCAATGATGGTGTCATTGAGCAGAGACAATGAAACGGTAAAAACTTAAAAACTAGATTTAGATATAAAGTAAAACTGTGGGATATCTAAAAAAAGTCATTTTTAGGAGGAGGAGGATGGATACAATTGTCTTTCTCATCAGTTTATTTTCACCTCGGATGTCCTTTTAAGAGATGGAACAAATCGATGAAATAGAGCATAAGCATAAGTGACAGTAGCTATAGTTGCAGGAATTATATAATCAGTTGTGGAAGATGTTACAGCAGTGTGTGTGTGTGTGTGTGTGTGTGTGTGTGTATATACAGTGCTGCCCATAATTAGTCATACATTTCAGCATGACGATGACCCAAAACACACAGCAAAAGTGGAGAAGCAGACAACAATATTAATGTTTTGGAGCAGCCCACACAGAGTCCTGACTTGAATCCAATCAATAATCTGTGGAGGGAGCAAAAGATCAGGGTGATGTCAAGAAGACCCTCCAACCTTAAAGATTTTGGAGCTCATTGCTAAAGATGAATGGGCAAAAATACCTGTGGAGACATGCAAAAGCTGGTCTGCAATTATAGGAAGCGTTTGATTGCTGTAATAGCCAATAAAGGCTTTTCAATTGATCATTGATGAATACATTTGGACTGGACCCTTTTTCTCAAATGTAAATAAAAGCAGAGAAATGTTTTTTTCTACAACAATGTCTCTTGTACATCAGCTTCTCTTTTGAGAGACGCCTACCGTATTTTTTGCCGTATAAGACACACACTTTTTCTCCCCACAAAATGGGGAGAGAAAGTCCCTGCGTCTTACACGGCAAAGGCAGGGAATCCCTGACTAACGAAAGCCCGCTGATACGAACCGCGACCCGCCATCATCGGGGATTCCCTGCCTGTGTGTCCTGCTGTGGCCGTCTCCCCCCCCCCCCCCCCCCCGCTTGCCTCTACCCCCTCCTCGTGTTGCCGGGTCCCCCCCCCCCCCGTGTGAGAAGCGGCAGCAGCTTACCTCCTCCATCTTGCCCGTGGCGATTGAAGTCATCTGGCTTCTTTGGGCGGCTTCCTCTAGTGCCGGCTTCTAATGACGCATCATTACAAGCCGGCACTAGAGGAAGCCGCCCACAGAAGCCGGACACGTGGGGGCAGGCGGCAGACACGTGGGGGCAGGCGGCAGACACGTGGGGGCAGGCGGCAGACACGTGGGGGCAAGCGGCAGACACGTGGGGGCAGGCCACAGACACATGGGGGCAGACAGCAGGACACATGGCAGAGACATTGGGACAAAGGAGGACACTATTTGGGGGGGGGGGGGGGGGTCATGTACAAAGTGCTCCTGAAATATGGACGCACCAGGTTTATTTTATCTTTATTGTTTTCCCTTGGTTTTTGGCCTCTAAACCTAGGTGCGTCTTATATTCCAGAGCGTCTTATACGGTGAAAAATACGGGTATGTCATTTCCCGTCAAAACAATTAGTTGCAAGGGGTATGAATAATTATGGCCAGCACTGTGTGTATATATATAATATATGTTTGGTGCAACAGTTATGACTTTGAGTAAGACCACCCAAGGAGCAGGTGGTCTTTGGCAGTATGGGCGATACTGCCTTCTGAGAAGTGCAAAAACCTTCCAGCAGCCTGAGACCTCCAAAGGGGTGGAGTCCCAGGCTGAAGGTAGGAAGGACCTGTAAGTGAGTGACACCTGAAAGGTGGATGTCACTAGCAGGTCTGGAGACTATGGGCCCTATGCAATTACCAAACTCGCCAGCGCTAAGTGCTGGCGAGTTCTTATATTAGGCGTCAGCAAGGTCGCCTAATGCAATTGCATTTAACACCCCCCAGGGCGGAAGAGAACTCGCTTGGGCGATATAATCGCCCAACAAGTTCCTTTCCCCCTATGCAATTGCATTTTGCACCCCCCGGGAAGCGATGCTTCCCGGCAAACATAGGTGCTAACTTTTCACCTGCTCTGAGCAGGCGAAAAGACCTATCGCTGCTGTTAGCGGGCTGATTTTGGCATCTGGGAGCCTCCTTTACTAAGGAAACCCCAGATGCCAGTGATTTAAATAGGTAAAGGAGTCAGCATTGACTCCTTACCTATTTAAAATGTAACAAAAAAACATACCTCCATCGTTCCCGTCTCGCCGCATGTCCCACGCCGCTCCTCCGCTCATCTCTGTGACTGTGAGTATTCTTGGAGCCGGCAAAGCATCTTTGAGTATCCCGCCGGGGCTCCCCATTCGTCCACTAGGTGGCCCAATGAGAATCATCCTGATTCTCATTGGTCCAATTAGAATCAGGATGTTTCTCATTGGACCACCTAGTGGAGGAATGGGGAGCCCCGGCGGGAGACTCAAAGATGCTTTGCCAGCTCCAAGAATACTCACAGTCACAGAGATGAGCGGAGGAGCGGCGTGGGACATGCGGCGAGCCGGAACGATGGAGGTATGTATCTTCTGAAGGTCCCGCGGTAGCGGCGAGCGGCAGAAGGCGACGGGCGGCGGGTATGAGCCTTGCAACGATGCGCTGGCTCTTGCGACGATGCGCGCGCATCTTCCCGGGAGCGAGGCAGCAGTGTTGTGGTGCTGAAGGACAGCTCCACGGCACAAATGCCTCGCTCCACATCGCTGGCCACACAGGAGCATCGCTCGGCGAATACCTAGTATTCGCCTGAGTTATGCTCCTTTACGCAAGGACATCGCTCAGGTGAAACTGGCAATTGAATTTGCCGGTAAATCCTGAGCGATGTGAGGAGATAAGAAGCTCGCATGTTTTCAGCTTCTTATCTCCTCGAATTGCATATGGCCCTATCTCTTAAAGGAGAGAGATAGCTCTCAAGGTCGGGCAAGCCAGGTCGGCAACACACGGACAGACAAGGTACAGAGACAGAAGGCTGATTCGGTATCCAAAGGCAGGCAGGGTTGGCAACAGATAATCAGATATACGTAGGTACCGAATCAGAAAGCAGAGGGATAGTCAGAAAAGCAGTAGGTCATAACAGATATCAAACAATGCCTAGTCTTGGGTGTGAGGTCCGTGGTCTCTACACCCTTGAACTAGTCTGGAGTATAATATGATGGTACACAGTATCCCTAGTCTTGGGTGTGAGGTCCGTGGTCTCGACACCCTGGAACTAGTCTGAAGTATAAAACAATGATAACGCAAAGTCCCTAATCCAGGGTGTCGAGACCACGGACCTCACACCCAAGAACTAATCTGAAGTATAACACAATGATAACACAAAGTCCCTAATCTTGGGTGTGAGGTCCGTGGTCTCGACACCCTGGAACTAATCTGAAGTATAACACAATGATAACACAAAGTCCCTAATCTTGGGTGTGAGGTCCGTGGTCTCGACACCCTGGAACTAATCTGAAGTATAACACAATGATAACGCAAAGTCCCTAATCTTGGGTGTGAGGTCCGTGGTCTCGACACCCTGGAACTAGTCTGAAGTATAACACAATGATAAACAGAAGTATTCTGGCTCAGTGTGAATTCCCAGGACCTCCTGGTTCTAACACACTGTAGGATCTGACTAAGGTCTGAGTGCTTCCACGTAAGTGTTCGCAACGGCAGACAACCTGAGACTGACCAGCAGTAACTATATATAGAGCGGCGCTCTCCGGCGCCACCCATCAATGATCAACCAATAGTCACTTGCTCTGAGGTCAGCTGACCAACCTGGTCAGCTGATCCCTCCTTGGTTGTCATAAAGGTTCTGCCTCTCAGCGCGCGCGTATTCCTCAATCTGTGTGAACTAACAGACCCAGCCACACCAGACGCACGCTGCTGCGTGCAAACCGCCGCGCTGGACGCGGAATCAGCCGCCCCGCTGTCAGTACACGCGGCGGCTTTTCCGCGTTTTATCACAAGTGGGTTGCAAAAGTATTTGGCCCCCTTGAAGTTTTTCACATTTTGTCACATTACTGCCACAAACATGCATCAATTTTATTGGAATTTCATGTGAAAGACCAATACAAAGTGGTGTACATGTGAGAAATGGATCGAAAGTCATACATCATTCCAAACATTTTTTACAAATAAATAACTGCAAAGTGGGGTGTGCGTAATTATTCGGCCCCCTGAGTCAATACTTTGTAGAACCACCTTTTGCTGCAGTTACAGCTGCTAGTCTTTTAGGATATGTCTCTACCAGCTTTGCACATCTAGAGACTGAAATCCTTGCCCATTCTTCTTTGCAAAACAGCTCCAGCTCAGTCAGATTAGATGGACAGCGTTTGCGAACAGCAGTTTTCAGATCTTGCCACAGATTCTCGATTGGATTTAGATCTGGACTTTGACTGGGCCATTCTAACACATAGATATGTTTTGTTTTAAACCATTCCATTGTTGCCCTGGCTTTATGTTTAGGGTCATTGTCCTGCTGGAAGGTGAACCTCCGCCCCAGTTTCAAGTCTTTTGCAGTCTCCAAGAGGTTTTCTTTCAAGTTTGCCCTGTATTTGGCTCCATCCATCTTCCTATCAACTCTGACCAGTTTCCCTGTCCCTGCTGAAGAGATGCACCCCCCGAGCATCATGCTACCACCACCATATTTGACAGTGGGGATGGTGTGTTCAGAGTGATGTGCAGTGTTAGTTTTCCGCCACACATAGCGTTTTGCATTTTGGCCAAAAAGTTCCATTTTGGTCTCATCAGACCAGATGGTCAGACCAGAGCACCTTCTTCCACATGGTTCCTGTGTCCCCCACATGGCTTGTGGCAAACTGCAAATGGGACTTCTTATGCTTTCTGTTAACAATGCCTTTCTTCTTGCCACTCTTCCATAAAGGCCAACTTTGTACAGTGCATGACTAATAGTTGTCCTATGGACAGAGTCTCCCACCTGAGCTGTAGATCTCTGCAGCTCGTCCAGAGTCACCATGGGCCTCTTGACTGCATTTCTTATCAGCGCTCTCCTTGTTCGGCCTGTGAGTTTAGGTGGATGGCCTTGTCTTGGTAGGTTTACAGTTGTGCCATACTCCTTCCATTTCTGAATGATCGCTTGAACAGTGGTCTGTGGGATGTTCAAGGCTTTGGAAATCTTTTTGTAGCCTAAGCCTGCTTTAAATTTCTCAATAACTTGATCTCTGACCTGTCTTGTGTGTTATTTGGACTTCACTGTGTTGTTGCTCCCAATATTCTCTTAGACAATCTCTGAGGCCCCCACAGAGCAGCTGTATTTGTACTGACATTAGATTACACACCGGTGCACTCTATTTAGTCATTAGCACTCATCAGGCAATGTCTATAGGCAACTGACTGCACTCAGATCAAAGGGGGCTGAATAATAATGCACACACCACTTTGCAGTTATTTATTTGTAAAAAATGTTTGGAATCATGTATGATTTTCATTCTACTTCTCATGTGTACACCACTTTGTGTTGGTCTTTCATGTGGAATTCCAATAAAATTGATTCATATTTGTGGCAGTAATATGACAAAATGTGGAAAACTTCAAGGGGGCCGAATACTTTTGCAACCCACTGTATATATGTGTATGTATGTATGTATGGAGACGCACGCACGCACGCACGCACACACACTTTGTGTATATGTTTTATTTTTTACTACCTTTCTTTATTGGCTTACAGTATTACACAAGGGACTTGCTGTAAGGTCAGGTACTTGTTTGGATAGTAAATCCATTTTTATGTCTAGAGAGTAAATTTGCCTTATTGATTATTTTTTTCGTAGTTTTGTGTTTTTTGTTTGCTCACTTCTTTGCTGCTTTTTGAATGTATTGAACATGATTTATTCCTGCTGGCTGATACTAGGATATGTTTATGTACTGTATTTAATTTTTTTTTATTCAACATTTTTCATGCATGTATCTATATATGTTCCTGTTCATTTTGCTTGTGTTATAGCAGACTGTATTAGTCTGATCCCTAGTAGAGCCGAGCCTTCAGGAGGTCCAGTACAATCTTATTCTATATGTCAGATTAAAATGGAATTCAAGCCATTGGCTATCATTCATAAAGCATTTCCGCATGCGGAAATGCTTAAAACAGCCGACTTTACCGACCACTCGGCAAAGTCAGCATTCATAAAGCCTCTTTCCGCATGGAAAAATGACACTACCGAGCAGAGTGATAAATCACCGCCTTGTGCGGTGATTATCGGTACAAATGTAGCAAAATGTTAATTCATGAAGATCACCGCAAGCGGTGTGAGGTCGGGAAGTACCGCTCACTCTGATGTGGCGATACCAATGTAAGTGAATGGAGACACACAGACCTCCCAGGCAGCTGCAGCAGAGCGAAACACGGAGAAATGTATCAACTCGGCAGCTTCCGTGTCTCCGCAAGCCTACCGCCTGCCTACCGCCAGCTTAGTTCGGGGAATCTCCGCACTGTTTCCGCACATGGATACATCTTCATGAATGCCCGCCCAGAAGTCTAAAAATCCGCCAGCGGTGTTTTCCCGCACTGATTCTGTTTACCGACAGCCTGTTCATGAATGATAGCCATTGTGTCTTTTAGTTTTTAATAATCGGTCTGGTTTTTATGTGTCGATCTTGAGTTAGGCATACACTGTACAATGCACTTACAGCATAATGTTGCATATACAACACACTGTAAATTACAGCAGCAGTGGCTGTGCTTCTCCCATGAGACCCTGCAGGTATGCAGGAGGGAGGTTCGTTCCATGAGCCAGTTTGGCAGGAGGAGCAAACCCATACACATAAGCTTACCAGAGACCAGAACCTGCAGTCTGTGGGGAGTGTGATACCTGTAGAGATAATGAGGATCTTTTTAACACACCAGCAAGCTGTATTTTATGCTGTGAACTGTTATACTGTCCTGGAGCATATTATAGCGGCATACATGCTGGAAGTGTGACCCTGTGCAAAGGACATGTTTATTGAGAGTGGAGTGGGACACTTAAGCGTATAATGAATGCGCATCTAATGACTTTGTTTTCCTGCAGCCCATACATAAACGTGTTTCTGTGATGAATCCTGAGAACGCCTTCATATTGGGATTAACAGGCTAGCAGCATGACTTGGAAGGGCTAAGATCTCTTCACAAAAATGCTTCTGACCGATCCCAAAAGAAAGGGGGACATTTATCAAGAGTGTCTGAGACAAAATATTAGTAGGTTTTTAGAAATCCATGCAGAATTGCTTCCGACATCCTAAGAAATCACTAAATAGTGCAGATTCCTTCTTAAACTGTTAGGAATAGGAGCAGTTAGGAAGGTCTCTCAGACAGTGCAGTGTGTGAGGGGAATTGCTGTTGCTGAGGTAACCAACACACCTGCTGTATTGATGGCAGCAGGCTTTGACTGAGGAATTCAGCGAGGGGAGGAGCACCACGCAAATCATGTATAGCCTGCACTTTGCAATCATGTCTAGCCTGCAGTTCTACATCTGTAGAGCTGCAATCAAGCACTTCTTAATCTGTGCCAGTTTAGGGATGGATTTGCACTTTTCTTAACTGTAGTGCAGCTCTAAAAATTCATGCTAAATTGCCACTATTACCTAGGATTTAAGAAGGTTCTTATTATCATGCAGAACTGATTGCTGGTTACAACAGATTAAGAAGAAATAACTGTCGGTAATGCGTTGATAAATCTCCCCCAGAGAGTGGACAAGATAGAAGTCCCTTTTTGAGGAAATAATGCAACAACTCCTTCAGTGTAATCATGTGTTCTTCCATGTAATACATGATATTCAGTAGCCTGATGGCAGAGAGGTTGCTGATACTAATCTGTGTGCTTAGACCACAAGAATATTGGGCATGATTCAGAAATCTTTTTCACCTGTTTTCCTCTGTTTTCACCTTATCTATGTTAAATTTGTAAAGGGGAACTTCAGGCTAAACAAACATACTGTCATTAAGTTACATTATTTTTGTTATTAAAAATAGATAGGTAATATAATAGCTTACCCACTGTGTTTAAAAGAACAGGCAAATGTTTATTTCATGGGGACAACCATCTTTTTGGTTAAAAGCAGGTGACAGGGAGCATAAGACACAGTTCCAACAGTCCTGTGTCTTGATCACCCCTCAAATCTCAAATTCAAAATTGAAAAGAAAAACACATTTTCGCCAAAACGGCATAAGAACAACAACATCAGAAATCCCATCATGCTTTGGACAGCATCAGGGGATAAATGCCTGGGCAGATTTCTGTGAAGGGGAAGAGCTTAGCTTCTGTGCAGCTAAAAATGAAGCTTGGGTAAGTAAAACAAAGTTCTGATGCTGTGAAACTGTTAAAGAAACTCAAGCCTTTTCAGTGCTGCTGAGTAGATTTTTAGTCTGGAGGCTCACTTTAAGCTCCTGAAGAGCAAAAATATAATATAATTAAGGCAATAAAAGTAATATTGAAATTAATTTAATCAGGAACAATTTACTTTGAGTGATTATTTTGCTTGTAAATGTGCTGAAAGATTATTTTTATCACTTAGGTTAGTGTTCGCCAACCCTGTCTTCAAGGCCCACCAACCGTGCATGTTTTGTGGAAATCCACAAGGATAGTTAAAGTGGACCCGAGATGAACTTTTACTCATTGCATAATTGTGTTTTTTTTCATATAGTTTATAGGGCATTCCTCAAGCCAAATACTTTTTTGTTGTCGTTTTAATACTCTCATTCCCTATAAACTAAACAAGCCTCGACCACAGCTTCTCCAAAACACCAAGGCATTCAGACCCATGTAGCAAGGGCTTATGGGAGCTCAGTCTGGGCAGGAGGAGGAGGAGGCTACTAGCCAGAGATTTTAGAGGCAGAGGGGAGGGGGGGGGGGGGGAGTGAATTTTTCACAGTCTGAGGGGTGGAGATGCAGTTGCAGATTACCTGTGTAATGATGACAAACAGAACATGGCCGCTATCATTGTATAAAAGGAATAAATCATCATAACCTGTTGAAGCTGTATGCAGCCAGATTTGCTTTGTAAACCATCTAAACTTTAGATAAGATATATAGACAAGTTACTTGTTATAGTTAGTTTTTCATCTCGAATCCGCTTTAATCAGCTCTGGTGATACACTAATTACCCCACCTGTGGATGTTTGTGGTTTTCTGCAAAACATGTACTGTTGGTGGGCCTTGAGGACAGAGTTTGGGAACTCTGACTTAGGTGATAAATAAGTTATGTATGAAAATGTTTGTGAATAGAGCCCATTGTGTCTTCAGATGGAATACCATCCCATAAAAAGTGTGGTTACATTAACCACTTGACCACTACAGGTTGTGTTTGCTTTATAGACCACAGCAATTTTCACATTTTTAGCGCTTCTCCTATTCATTTGCCAATAACTTACCACACCTAAATGATCTGTATCTTTTCAGCTCAGATCAGGTCTATATTTTTTTCAGATCAGATTACGCTTTTTGTGGGCTATATTTTTTTATTTTTTAAATGCATTTTTAAAGGTAAAACTAAAGAAAAAATACTCCTTTCTCTTACTCTCCATTTCTATCCACTATAGTATTAACCACTTCGCATCCAGACCTTGTTTTCCCCTTATTGACCAGAGCAGTTTTGACGCTTTAGCGGTGTCCCTGTTTAATCACCAATAACTTAATCTGTACTCGTGCCACATAAATGATCTATATATCTTTTTTTTCAAGACAAACTAAGCTTTCATTGGGGGGTATTTGGTCCCAAGTAAAATGTTCCTCTCTATGCATGTTAATGGGAAAAAGGGGGGAAAATAAAAAAATTTCACTATTTCTCAATTTTGACCAATTTCTGTTTAAAAACAAAAAGTGCGATTGACATAAAAACTGTGCCACCAGTTAAAGTCGCCCCAGTATAGATATCCAGATGTGTCCCCAGTATCACCCCACCCCCCCAGTATAGCCAGATGTGTCCCCAATATTAGCCCCCCAGCATAGCCAGATGTGTCCCGTGTTTGCCACCCCCAGAATAGATTGACAGATGCACCCCCAGGAATAGTGCCCCTCTTTATAGCCAGATGTGTCCCCAGATCAGGATTACCCCCATTATGGCCAGATGTACCCCCAGGATTAGCGCTGCCCCCCATTATAGCCAAACGTGCCCCCAGTATTAAGTTATGGGCCCCCCAGGTGCCCAGATGTGCAAAATTTGTAAACCCCCCCCTCCCCTTGGTTCCTCAGATGCCTCCCAGTAAACATGTAAATCCCCCTTTAGGTAATCCCCCTTCCCTCCCCCCAAGAAACTATAGTCAGGTGTCCCCCCCCCCCCCCCATCAGGCAGCCCCCTCCGTGCACATATAGTTAATAAAAAGGCACAAGCAAGCAGCCACACTCACCTACCTCGTTCCTGCGACGGTCCTGAAGGCTGATCCTCTGATCTCCGCTCTGCAGTCAGCCGCATATTGCCGGTAACCCGGGTCCCGGCTCGATGACGTCATCAAGCCGGGACCCGGGTTACCGGCAATATGCGGCTGACTGCAGAGCGGGGATCGGAGGATCAGCCTTCAGGACCGTCGCAGGAACGAGGTAGGTGAGTGTGGCTGCTTGCTTGTGCCTTTTTATTAACTACATGTGCTCCGAGGGGGACAGATGAAGGATCGCTGCAGTTCACTACTGCAGCGATCGTTCATGGGAGGGGGGTGGACTAATTGGCCAAAAGGGAACATGTTCCCTTCCACCAATTAGTATTGCAGCTGACAGTGCCGGAGGGTGCACTCTAAAGAGCACCCGACCGTGCACAGCAGGGCTGCAGCCAGGTCAGTATATCTACGTCGCTGTGGCTTGGAGGATGCCACAGCTGACGTAGATATACTGTAGTGGAGGGGAAAGTGGTTAAAATAAACAATGCTACTGTAGATAAAACCCACACATTTTATTTGCCCATTTAAACTATTTAAATTTAAATTATGTGCCTAGTACAAAGTATGGGGACAATATATAATTTGGAAATAAAGGTGTATTTTTTTCTTTTTTTGTTTTCTCATTGTACTTGATCAATTATTACAAGCCCTTATTGGAACAAAACGATCCTCCACAGTGTGATCCAACATGTTGGTCATTTAAAAATGAAAGATTGTTGTGGGTGGCCTACCTTGTAAAACATTAACAAATTTTCAGGAGGACACATAATTGACAAAGGACACATGGGGGTCACATAAGGGACCCAGGAGGACACCATTTGTGGAGGTGATGTTCCTGGAATATGGACGAACCAGGTTAAGTGTGTGTGTATATATACAGGATCTTCTCAAAAAATTAGCATATTGTGATAAAGTTCATTATTTTCTGTAATGTACTGATATACATTAGACTTTCATATATTTTAGATTTAAATACACACAACTGAAGTAGTTCAAGCCTTTTATTGTTTTAATATTGATGATTTTGGCATACAGCTCATGAAAACCCAAAATTCCTATCTCAAAAAATTAGCATATTTCATCCGACCAATAAAAGAAAAGTGTTTTTAAAACAAAAAAGTCAACTTTCAAATAATTATGTTCAGTTATGCACTCAATATTTGGTCGGGAATCCTTTTGCAGAAATGACTGCTTCAATGCGGCATGGCATGGAGGCAATCAGCCTGTGGCACTGCTCAGGTGTTATGGAGGCCCAGGATGCTTCGATAGCTGCCTTAAGCTCATCCAGAGTGTTGGGTCTTGCGTCTCTCAACTTTCTCTTCACAATATCCCACAGATTCTCTATGGGGTTCAGGTCAGGAGAGTTGGTAGGCCAATTGAGCAAAGTAATACCATGGTCAGTAATACCATGGTCAGTAAACCATTTACCAGTGGTTTTGGCACTGTGAGCAGGTGCCAGGTCGTGCTGAAAAATGAAATCTTCAATCTTCATGGAAAATACAGTATTTTAGAGCCATTTGTTGTTTGCATAGCTACCAGAACACTCAGAACATCAGACATAGGCTACAGATGTCACCATTATGGAAAGCTAACAACCAGGGCAATTCAAAAGTGGGTGTTTTGTAAGCAAAATGTCGTTTTGGGAAAGTTTCCTAAGTTTGATTTTTTTTTTTAGTTCTATAACTCATCAAAATGAGATCACATGTAAAACACTTGATAACAAACTGGATGCCCAGCAATCCATTATTCTGAAGGTGCACCTATGGCTTTCTTGAAGGCCATTTTTTTTTTTTTTTGCACTAATAGTTACAGTGCCATTCTTTGCTTGCATAGCTCCAGAAGAGTCAGGAAATCAGGCCACAAATGTCATTAACAAAAGATAACAACCAGGGCTATTCGAAAGTGGGTGTTTTGTAAGCTACAGGCTCCTGTAGTTATGTTGAAACGTACCCAAGTTTGATCATGATTTTCTAAAATTAATTTTTTTTTTAATTTTTGAGTTTGTCCCTACCTATTTTTTGGTGACCTGGGTCCCAGCTGTAAGATGCATCAACATTTATAGTTCATTTGATAACAAAGTGGATTCACAGTAATACATTATTCTCGAGGTGAGCCTATGGCTTTGCACTAATTGTTACAGCACCATTTTTTTTTTTTTTTTTTTTTTTCTTTGGCATGGTCTTTCCAACTGGGACTACACGTAATGTTTTTCAGTGGTGATGCACATGGTCATTCCAAACTTTGCATATTTTCTACCATGATCCATGCGCACTTAAAAAACTGAGTTCCCCCACCACCACCACACAAAATGGCAAAGCACCTGCGATTACAGTTTACTGTTGGCAAGTGCCGGATGTCTGTAATGGGTGAAGTGCGCATTAAAGCACATACTTCCTGCGCAAAATAAGCCATGGAAAACTGCAGCAATTTTCCGTGAGGCAAGTGTGGTCTCAGCCTAAGAATGATCCCTGTTACTGGCTGAAACATTGATCCTAAAAAATACAAAAAAACTCACTGGTGTAGATGTTACGGCCAGAACCCGAAGTTTGGCCACTTCTAGTTCTGGCCGGCCACTTCGGGTTCTGGCCGGCCAATGTGCGAAGTGGCCACTGCGCTGCGGCCAATGTGAGGAATGGAATGATTCATGTAACATGAATGTATCTTGTGGCCGCAGCGCAGCGGCCAAATGTATCGCACCCTATTTCATTTAATGACATTAACCACCCTGGCGTTCTGATAAGATCGCCAGGGAGGCTGCGGGAGGGTTTTTTTTAAATTAAAAAAAAACTATTTCATGCAGCCAACTGAAAGTTGGCTGCATGAAAGCCCACTAGAGGGCGCTCCGGAGGCGTTCTTCCGATCGCCTCCGGCGCCCAGAATAAACAAGGAAGGCCGCAATGAGCGGCCTTCCTTGTTTTGCTTACACCGTCGCCATAGCGACGAGCGGAGTGACGTCATGGACGTCAGCCGACGTCCTGACGTCAGCCGCCTCCGATCCAGCCCTTAGCGCTGGCCGGAACTTTTTGTTCCGGGTACGCTGGGCTCAGGCGGCTGGGGGGACCCTCTTTCGCCGCTGCTCGCGGCGGATCGCCGCAGAGCGGCGGCGATCGGGCAGCACACGCGGCTGGCAAAGTGCCGGCTGCGTGTGCTGCACTTTATTTGGTGCAAATCGGCCCAGCAGGGCCTGAGCGGCAGCCTCCGGCGGTGATGGACGAGCTGAGCTCGTCCATACCGCCAGGATGGTTAAGCCGGCGGCAATGAAACAGATGAAGCCGCCGGCTTTTGCTCTGCCTCTCTCTCCTCCCACCCCCCCCCCCCCCCCCCCCGCCTCTCTCTCCTATGAGCAGCCGGCGGGGACATGCGTGTCCGAGAGTCGTTTGTCGCGCCAGGGAAAGCAGAGCGGGGAGGCTGCAGACATTGCTTCTGCCAGCACCCGCAGTGCAAGAACGGCAGGCTTCCCTACCGCGACGAGCGACTCCGGAGGGGACACGCGTGTCCCCACGTAAGAGAAGGAGAGAGAGGCAGAGCAAAAGCCGGCGGCTTCATCTGTTTCATTGCCGCCGGCTTAATGTCATTAAATGAACTAGGGTGCGATACATTTGGCCGCTGCGCTGCGGCCAGAAGATACATTCATGTTACATGAATCATTCCATTCCTCACATTGGCCGCAGCGCAGCCGCCACTTCGCACATTGGCCGGCCAGAACCCGAAGTGGCCGGCCAGAACTAGAAGTGGCCAAACTTCGGGTTCTGGCCGTAACATAGACAATGATGCAGATACATCCTACTATCCACATTTTACATTTGTTTTTGGATTGACCAGCTCACTTTTATTATTTAGTATTTATATAGCGCTGACATCTTCTGCAGCGCTGTACAGAGTATATTGTCTTGTCACTTTAACTGGCCTTCAGAGGGGCTCACAGTCTAATTCCTAATCCTGGGACAGACATGGGGAGAACATACAAACTCTGTGCTGATAGAGCCCTGACTAGGATTTGAACTTGACTCTGCGCTGCAAGGAGTCAAGTTCAAATCCTAGACAGGGCTCTATCAGCCCACCACCTTACTGCCCAAGGCAAATAGCACAGCCGTACTGTTTTTTTTTTTTTTTTTTTTTAAGGTCATTTTATTTTGTCATTTAATTTTGTTAATTAAGTCTGCTTTTAATGTAAACTAAAAGGAGCATTATCGCGGGGTGCCATGTTTTACGTGTCTTTCAGGGAAACCTAAAGTGAGAGGCTCATGATAGCTGCCGTATTCATTTACCTTTAAACTATGCTAGTTGCCAGGCAGTCCTGCTGATAATTTTGGCTGTAGTAGTGTCTAAATCTCACACCTGAAACAAGCATGTGGCTAATATGGACAGACCTCAGTCAGTTCCCTGATCTGCATGCTTATATTCGGTCTACGGCTAAAAGTATTACAGGCAGAGAATCAGCAGAACAGCCAGGCAATCTGCATTGTTTAAAAGGAAATAAATGTCGATCTCCATATCCCTCTCACGTCAGGAGTGTTTTCAGGCAAACCCAAAGTGGGGAGAGGGGAGAAGTTATCTGAATAGTTGAAAGACTGTAGATGGTCCAGAGGGTTCCTGGTTCCTCGTACTGTCCGTGCTCCTGACCATAGACTACATGGTCTACGCATGCCGAATAATTAAACTTCCTTGTTTAGAAATCCATCCATGCCCACTGACTATTCTGTCACACCCATTTTTTTACTTTTCCATTCTTGTGATGCCACCTCTCGTTCCCCTGGGGATGGTATCCCTTTGCCTTTGCATAGATACTAAAACCCAGGCATTTGGCAAGTGGGGATAGAAGGAAGTCAATCATGTCCATAAATGGATTGTCATCGATCTATTGGAACTCTCTATGAAAGAACGTTGAGCTAATGACCATTTGAACTCCCCACCCTGCAGTAAAACCTTATCTGAAGCTGTATCTCAATTTCTTTGATGTGTATGTGCTTCAGAAAATAGAACGGTCTCTGACCCAAGTTGGGTTGGAGAGCTCAGAGAAGCTCTTTTGAATAGATATCAAGTGAAGTTTCTTAACTCTTTACTGGAAACAATATTGTACTCCGTTCTTTGCTACTAATGTTCTTTTTCTTAACTGTACTACACATACAATTCATTATATCATAAGTTTATTATTACTTAACATTCCCTTTAAAGGAACAGATTTTAACTTTGCCATCCTCAACTTTAACTGTTAAAGGATTCATTGATTAATTATTGTCATAAAATTGCTTTTTTGCTGCCTTAATGGCATGCTTTGTACTGATAACAGCTTGGAAGCTTGCATAAAGAACTACAGTAATGAAAAATGGCTGCTCGGTTTATTTGTATCCTGACTGTTTCATTTGTAATTTCAAAGTAGATGGTTCTACATGCTGACCATCCTTGGATAAGAAGTTATTATTCTAAGAGCAAAGATCTCTATATAATGGTGGTTGTAAGAATATAAAGTTTAGTTTGAAATGACATACATTATTTAGATACATATGTGTGTTCTGGAGAAATTGAGGCAGAAAATAGACTCCCATTTTGAGCAAGTCAGTGATCCAAAACATACCTTAAAATCCATCAATGGGAGCTTACTGAAAAAATAGATCTAGGATTGGAAATGAAATGGCCTTCACCCCCCCCAGGTTTATATGGTATTGAAAATCCGTGGGTAGTCCTCCAGTTTGCTAGAAATCTCCGGCCAGTTCTAGGGCTTTAGATGTGTACTAAAGATGTGATTCTGCCAGAGGAGTTGACAGAGTTCAGTTTGTAATTAATCATACATTTAGAATGCTTTATTCATTTCTGCTTTGATTTTCAACATAGAAAATAGTAGGAACTACATATTACTGTGATGACTGAAATTTCAAACAGGCATGAAGTAAAGCTATAACTTAATATAGCGCTGTCATTTTCATTTTGCGAACTGTAAATGATACTCCTCTCCCCAAGTTATGTCTGAATATAAGTTTGAAGTATATGTTGTGACCAGTGGGAAGGGGTCACAGTTATAAGGCAGCATAATGGATAGGGCTCTTGCCTTGCGGCACTTAATTCATGGTTCGATTCCCAGCCAGGGCAACATCTGCAAGGAGTTTGTATGTGTGGGTTTCCTCTGTTTCCTTCCACACCCCAAAAACATATGGATAGGTTAATTGGCGTCCCCTCTAAATTGGCCCTATTTATTTCTTATTAACTATTTATTGTATTTATAAAGCGCCAACATGTTACACAGTGCTGGACATTAGTTAAGGTTACAGACAATATTTAGGGGTAACATACAGCAATAAGGCAATGCAGGAATACATGATAGACTATGATAGATATGATAGTTATGGTAGGGACTAGATTGTGAGCCCCTCTGAGGGACAGGTTAGTGACAAGACTATATACTCTGTACAGTGCTGCGGAAGATGTCGGTGCTTTATAAATACTAAAAAGTAATACTGTACTTATACTGTACTTTTTTGGACTATAAGACTCACTTTTTCTCCCCAAAAGTGGGGAAAAAAGTCACTGTGTCCAAATGCAGGGAGTTCCTGACTTGTGAACGCCTGCCAATACGTACCTCCACCCGCCGCAATGTCAGGGACTCCCTATACTGTGCCCATGCAGAGGAGGACACGGGGGACACAAAGGGTCATAGAGGAGGACAGAGGTGGACACATGGGGGACACGGAGACACAAGGGGGACAGAGGAGCACACAAGGAGACACGAGGTACAAGGGCAGCCTTTTTTTTCTAGTGCACTCTGGGAGAGAGACCAGGAGACTTTGGAACACACAACAGACAAAACATTCTGCAGTGATTCACCTGCAAGGAATAAAGATGTTGTCACCAGTCAGCAAACTGACTAAATAGTATATAATGTAATAGTTTAAAAATAAGCAATTTTAATTATTTAGTAAAGATCCTCTTTAAGAGACTCTAGTTCAGGCTTGCTGCATCAGACAAGCTCTACACAAGTCTCCAACTTGTCAAAATCAAGGCATTTGTGTTTCCATGGAAAAACTAAGCTATATTTTCTTTTGAATAACTGCTCACGGAATGCTTCCATAGGCTGCAATTTTTTGTAGAAGTTGATCATTCACATTAGGGAGAATAAATAACCCCCCAAAAAAATGATTTGGGTGCTTGTCTTTATATTTTCATCAAGAATCCACCAATCACTGCTTGAGCATATGTCATGCAGGAATTTGCTAGAGGTGCAGTAATATTTCTCTCTATATTCACACGACTGAGTAACAAGAAGTTCTGGGTTTCATTAAGCATCTAATCTATGCTCCCCTCTGATGTACAGGTGTGTTTAAATTAAATAAAAATAAATAAGGTACCTGAAATAGATGGCATCCACCACCAAGTTTTAAAGAGAAACTCCGACCAAGAATTGAACTTTATCCCAATCAGTAGCTGATACCCCCTTTTACATGAGAAATCTGTTCCTTTTACAAACAGACCATCAGGGGGCGCTGTATGGCTGATATTGTGTTGAAACTCCTCCCACAAAGAAAGTCGGAGTACGTACTCTTGGCAGTTTCCTGTCTGTGAACCCTGTTGCATTGTGGGAAATAGCTGTTTACAGCTGTTTCCAACTGCCAAAGCAGCAGCTACATCACTTGGCAACAGTAAAAATTTCACCATGTGATAAATGTCAGAATATAAATCAGGGATTTAAAATGTATTACAATGGGCAAACACTGACTAAATCATTTATACATAAATATTGTAAAAATGAAGCACTTTTTATTACATTATTTTCACTGGAATTCTTCTTTAAAGGAGTTAAAGAGAGTCTGAAGCCTGTTAAAATTCCTCTTTTTATTTAACAATACCCTTCTCCACTATCATCCCATGTAAAACGCTGCTATACCGTGGCAGATCGCTGTGTTTAACCCTTCCAAATCCCCGGGGCAATGTTGGGAGAGCGCTTCCTAGTAGAGGCAGAGCTTTGGGCTGTAGCTCTGCCTCTACTCCCGTCAATCAGCACTGATTGCCACCTTTCCCCCGCCCCTCTGTCTTCTTTCACTGTTGGGGGCGGTGGAGAAGCGGAGATACGCTCGTACTGACGCGAATGGAGGCAGAGCTACAGCTCAAAGCTCTCCCTCCCCGAGTAGCAAAATCCACAACCAGGAAAGTCCTAGATTTTTGCCCCGGTGTTTGGGGGGTTAAACACAACGCTCTGCCGCGGGATAGCAGTATTTTACATGGGGTGATAGTGTAGAAAGGGATTGTTAAATAAAAAGATGAATTTTAAGAGGCTTCAGAGTCTTCTTTAAAGAACTGTAGCAAGGGGGCTATGGAAGCTGCCATATTTATTTCCTTTTAAACAATACCAGTTGCCTGGCTATCTTGGAAATCCTCTACCTGTAATACTTTTAGCCCTAGACCCTGAACAAGCATGCAGCAGATCAGGTGCTTCTGACATTGTCAAATCTGACAAGATTAGGTGCATGCTTGTTTCTGGTGTTATTCAGATGCTAATGCAGCCAAATAGATCAGCTGGGCTGCCAGACAACTGGCAAAAATAGCAAAGAATAATCTCATTTCATATCATTAATATGCATTTACTGAAGCCAGGTCTGGTCTGACCGAATTGCTCTATATAGTGTACTTGGACTTTTGCTGTAGAATAGCTGTTTGATAAAATGCAAAACTATCCCTGGGTTGGAGTACATGTACATAAATTATACATGAATTACAGTATATGAATTAAAACCACTGTGAGGCTATCCATAAAGTCACACTACAAAAATCCAAGAAATGCAAGACTTCTTTGAATGGGAAGGTAATGTGCTATCTTCTAAAAGTAAAATAAAGAAGGAAATGGAGAGCATCAATGCACTGTATGTTGTATACTTTATCCCATGAACGTGCTCACAGAAAACTGTTTTTTTTTTAGATGCCCAGGCAAGTGGATGATAAGCGTGGCAGCTCCAAACCGCTAAAAATAATGTTTTTTCACAGTTTTCAGAGATATGGATGGGAAGGGCAAAGTGGCTGTGGTTGTAGACCTGTGTCCTGCTCATTTACAACCGATCATAAGGCAATATATCCATTGACATTAAACTGGCTTCATGGATACAGCCATGAAGGCAATTTAACATCTATACAGTAAGCCCTGGGCACACACACTTGGGTTCTCCCACTTTTGTGTACCTATCCTACAATTCCTGTTCTTAATTTTGTTAGAGTCTTCTGTTGTAGTTTATGGCATGTATGTGATGTTATGACGTTGGTGCCCTTTCAGTGGTTGATTTGGGCTTGATCAATGTGGTCTGCATGTGCACGAGCTTTTGCACCAGGTTTTCTTTACACTATGGTTCAGAAAGGGAAGCCTCGAGCTTCTGAACTGTTGAAATGGGGTATATTTTTTCTCAGCGATTGGCCAGTCAATATTGAAAGTATGTACCAGGCTTAAAGCCTGCACCTTCAGTTTTGAATGGCCAATCAAAATTTGAAGGTGAATACCAGGCGGGGGGGGGGGGGACCACCTAAAATGTATAGCGAAAAAGAGACTCCCTTCTCTCTGGCTTCAGTTCATAAGCAGCTGGAGCATCAATCAGCTAAATACAAGACTGGGAAGATGCTTTTATTTAAAGTGTACCTGAGAAGAATAAATATAAAAGTTTTAATCATACCTTGGGCTTCCTCCAGCTCCCACCGCACCAAATGCTCCCAGGTCTCCTTCCTGTCTCCTCCTTCTCCCGGTAGAAGCCCCATGAGTTTAGCCAGTCAGTGCATGCGTAATGTGGCTGCGCGCGCATCCCTGTCTCGCTCCCACAGTCGGGAGCGTTCTGCGCAGTGCGCCCTAACTAGCCAAGCTAACTAGGCTTCTACTTGGAGAACGAGGCGGCGGAGGAACATGGCGTGGGAGTGATTGGTGTGGAGGGGGCTTGAGGAAGCCCCAGGTATGTATAAAACAAATGAAAAAAGAACAACCGAGAGCCCAATAGGGTGTAGTATGTACAGGCAAAGGGTAATTAGCAGGGCTGCGGAGTCGGAGTCAGAGTCGTGGAGTCGGGCAATTTTGGGTGCCTGGAGTCGGAGTCGGGAAAAAATGCACCGACTCCGACTCCTAATGAATTTGTAACTGTAATTAAAATAGAAAATATGATAAAATGTTCTATTTCTCAGATAAAAGTCATTAAAAATAATGTATATATACAGTATATATACAGTAATAGCTGTGCTTAGTCTACAAAAATGAAATAAACCAATCAAAATTAGTTACTTGTGCTGCTTCAATAAAGCAGTCCCCATATTTTTAAAGTCAGATATACATATCTGATTGTGACTGTATATATGATGTGTACACAGAAATCTCTTATATACACTAAATAACATCTATGCTGTAAGTATAAAGCCTGATGTGTAGCCATGTCACTAATAGAGATGGTCAACGAGATGGAAATAATTCTGCACTGATGTTGATTTATGCAAATGTATGCACTCCCTTTGCTGATGAAATCAAATAATTTGATATGTTATTAAAATTTGGTTTGGTGACTACAAATTAAAGGGAAACTGAGACGGATGAAAAGTAAAGTTTTATACATACCTGCGGCTTCCTCCAGCCCCCTTCAGGCTAATCAATCCCTCACTGTCCTCCACCACCCGGATCTTCTGCTATGAGTCCTGGTAATTCAGCCAGTCAGCGCTGTCCGGCCGCATGCCGCTCCCACAGCCAGGAACATTCTGCACCTGCGCAATAGTGCTGCACAGGTGTAGTATGCTCCTGGCGGCGGAGTGTGTGCATGCGCACTACGCCTGACTGGCTCAAGTACCTGGACTCATAGCAGAAGATCCAGGTGGTGGAGGAGGACAACGAGGGACTGATTATCCTGAAGGTGGCTGGAGGAAGCCCCAGGTATGTATAAAACTTTAATTTCATCTGTCTCAGGTTTACTTTGTTACACAGTAGTACTATACTCTACATATGCACTCCCCACAGAGCTGCAGGGAATCCACTGAGAATGCTGTGCACATTGAACACAGAGGTGTTGTCTGTTTACAATCTCCTCATTCCCCTGCAGAGTACCTGCACATCATTCTTACATGTACCCACACTTACATTGCCTAGGGCCTGATAGATGTTCTTTGTTCCGGTTTGTACCTTTTACAAGTACTCTTACCAAGGACTAGTTTTAGTCTAAAGGGAATAAATATAGTAGTCTACATATCCTTCTCACTTCAGTTGTCTTGTAAAATTCCTAAGCGTTGGCAGTTAAGAGACGAATTTCATGTTACATACTTTTAATCAACAAAATTGTAATATGCAAATTAGAGGAGGAGGAGTCTGAGTCGGTGGAATCCTAAACTGAGGAGTCGGAGTCGGTGGATTTTTGGACCGACTCCACAGCCCTGGTAATTAGAACGAGTATAAATAAAATACTTACAAACCAGGGTTACCTCCAGGCAACCACTGTATAGGCAGGTGAGGAGATTAACCTGTCCTCACTCAGGATTAAGAAGTCGCTCTCTGTAGATATGAAGAGAGATGTGGTATCCCCCTTCACCAAGGGTGGATATTAGACGTATTATATTCGAGAACAGAGGCGCCAAAAGGATAAAAACACTGTTTAAAAGTTTTAAAAATTGCTTAGGAGGCAGTGGTGGACTTGCCTCCTACAAGCAGGCACAACAAGCTGTGTATTCAAAAAAAGGTTGTATTTATTTGGTACACTCCAAGGGTAGATCGCAACGCGTTTCGCAGGTCAAGCCCACTTCATCAGGTAAATACAGGAAGGAGCACACAACTGGGGGCAAGAGGCAAACATTTGTGTATGACCGGACATAAGGTACAATATATACTGTACAGGTATACATAAATATTAATAATTATTATTATTATGGGGGCGTGGCCTGGCACCGACGGAGATGGCAGCCTAAATCCCAGCTCCCCTCCTGGACTCAGAAAACAGCCCCATAACAGCTGCAATTTAGATTTAAAATAGAAGGGGGCACACTGGCAAGGACTCCTGATCCCCCAGCACCAGACCCAAGTGACCGGAGTTGATTTCCCGGCCACCCGCGGACCTCCGCGCCAGACGCGCTCCATCAGCGGCAGGAAAAACTACGCGAGGCTTCGGCGGCGCGACTAGGCCGCAACTACGCATACTGCCCCAAAAAGCAGCTCTGGCTACAAGAGGCAGATACTGAAGCCCCGCGCACACCACCAGAGGACCCAGCAGGTATCTCAATCCTCTTGCCTCTTTACTCTCTGGAACTATCTGAGACCCTTTAGCTAGAAAACACTATCCCCTTCTATTCTCACCATTATTAGCTATACACACTCCTGAACTGCCCCCATCTTTATCCTAGCCACCAATTGACTATATAAAGATCCGTGGGCTAAACATCAAAAAGGGCCTTGCAGCCTCACACTTCACATGACAGATTTGTGTATCTGCTGGTACTGAGATATTGAAAAATGGCGCAGACTCCACAACCAGACCAACTGGCCACACAGTTTCTTACAGTGGAAGTACTCGATGAAAGATTAGCAGCACTGTTCGAGAAAATTACGCTGTCACATGCTAATGAGTTATCCAAGCTATCAAATGAACTGAGAGGCGAAATATCCTCAATCGGATCCCGTACAAATGATATGGAGAAAAAAATGGATCAACTCACGGAATATGTCAATACATTAGAGGAAGAGAATGCTACCTTAAAGGATGATATGACTATTCTGAAGCTGCAACAAGAAGACCAGGAGAACAGGGACAGACGCCAAAATTTACGGTTTAAAGGAGTCCCAGAATCACTTAAAGATCCAGAGATAAAACCCTTTTTGACATCACTCTTTCGCAAACTGGCTCCGGAAGTAACTGATGGAGATTGGAGACTTGATAGAGCACACAGATCATTGGGCCCGCTACCTGAGCCGGGCAAAAGACCCAGAGACATAGTGGCGAAATTCCACTTCTACGAAAGTAAAGAGATCCTAATGCGCGCCGCGCGGAGACATGAATCGATAGAGCATAACGGTTTTCGTGTACAAATCTTCAATGATATCTCAGTTTCCACTCTGCTTAAAAGGAGGGCTATGCAACCAGTAACTGCACTCCTCCGCAAGCATAACATCCCATACAGTTGGGGCTATCCATTCAAACTACTAGTGAGAAAAGATGGCCGGATGCTCTCAATTAACAACATAAATGAAGCTGACTCCTTCTTACAGAAACTGGGCATCCCGCAGACAGTAACAGAGATGCGTCCGAATAATCCGGTGAAACATGCTCGGTCACCCCAAAAAGAGTGGACTGAACACCCTTCTAAAGTATCCCGTATTAGCAACAGGCGATCAGCCAACATATCTACTATGGAAACATGAAAAGACTACCGACCAACTTGGAATCCTTATAAAGGCTTTTATACGGAGGCCAGGGGAGAGCCTCCCTCTCCTCGACGCCAGTCACTTAACCCCTACAGGTGTAGTGGACAGGCCACCACCATACTCTGTAGTGCCCTGAACGCAGAGTATTATTTTTGTTCTTATTCTTGTCCCGTAATTTTGATTACGGGCAAAGCTTCTACATAGTTGTTTATCACTGATATCCCTTTCTCTATTTTATTTACTAGCATCAATTGCTATGATGATGTTGATTTATGTTGTTCTTGACATGCTATGTTGTTACTTTCTTTCTATCGCTAAATTTGCTTGTTGCAAATGTACTGACCCTCACTATCTCAAACAAGATTATGTTTCTATTCGACCTGTCGCAGCCCAGCAGTTTCCTAAATACAAATTAAGATTGACATATGACGCAGATTGGGTTCTACCCCACAGACATACACAGTGAAGCTCCTTTCTTACAATGTAAAGGGGTTAAATTCCATTAAAAAGCGTAACCTAGCTCTAAAACAATTTATAGACTCAAAGGCTGAAATTATATTTATCCAGGAGACACATTTTAAGAGGGGAGGCTCCTTAAAGTTTGCCCTTAAACACTACCAGAATACATACACTGCAAGCGATGTATCGGGTAAGGCAGGGGTCGCTATCCTATTGGCTAATGGTTCAGGAATTAAAGTTATAGATCACAAACTGGACCCGAAAGGGCGCTATATCATACTTAAATGTCTGTTAAGTGGGACCCAGTTTGTACTGGCCAATCTTTATGTTCCGAACGTAAAACAAATTCAATTTCTCACTAAGGTGATGACTGTTATTGAGAACATGGACTGCCCAGCCATGATTATAGGAGGTGATCTAAACTTACTACATTCCCCTTATCTAGACCGAGATTCTTTAGTTAAACCTGAGCCCCCTACACCCACAATTAAATTATCTAAAGATTTCCGACAATGGATACGATCTCACCACCTCTTTGATACTGTTAGAATCTTAGATCCTACACAAAGACGCTATAGCTTTTACTCCCCGGTACATAAAACCCATACAAGGTTAGACTACTTCCTGGTAACAATTCCGATTTTGAGACTTATGCTCTCAGCCGATATACTGGATATATCATGGTCAGATCATGCCCCCATAACTCTGGAAATTAAATTAGAAACACTAAGTCCCAGACCCTATCATTGGAGACTTAATGAATATCTCCTGCAAAATGAGGAAACCAAATCCCTCCTACAATCATCTTTACAGGAATACTTTTCAATCAATACAGGTTCGGTAGATAAGATATCGACCCTATGGGAAGCCCATAAGGCTTACTTCAGAGGACAATGTATGGCTTTAGGGGCAAAGAGAAAAAAGGATAAGCTTATGCAGATCCGGGAAGTTTCGGAAAAAATAAAAGAGGCTGAAAAAATCTATGCCCAAACTCCTTCCCGTACAACATTAAAAAAGTTAGTATCTTTAAGAAACCATTTGAAAGACTTATATATGACCCACACTGCTAAATCCCTATTATGGTCCCGACAGAGGTTCTATGCCCAAGCGAATAAACCCCATACTTTGATGGCAAGGATGCTTAGGGGCCCCAACCAGAAACACGCACCGGATAAAATCATTGATTCATTAGGAACACACCATCTAGACCCACAACGAATTGCAGACGCGTTTGCCGGATATTACACAAAACTCTACTCCTGCTTAGAGAAGGGGAAGCATCCCGAGTTCAATGAAGAGTTATTCCTGCAATTCTTAGCTAATTCGGATCTACCAAAATTACAACCTGAGGGTATTATAGCTCTGAATGCCCCTGTAGATCGAGAGGAAATTGAGCTAGTTCTTAAATCACTACCCTTGCATAAAGCCCCAGGCCCAGACGGTCTGTCATATATATATTATAAGACTTATCAAGATATTTTAAGTCCCTATTTAACTCAACTGTTCAATGCCATACTTGAAGGGAAAGAACACCCTCACAACCTAGGTCACTCATATATATCAGTGATCCTTAAACCAGGTAAAGATGACACTGATTGTGGCAATTACAGACCGATAGCCCTTCTAAATTCTGACTATAAAATTTTCACTAAAATCCTAGCGACCAGATTAGCAGGTTTACTACCTGACCTGATCGATAAGGATCAAGTTGGATTTATTAACTATAGGCAAGCGGGAGATAACACCAGACGCACAATTTCCCTGATAGACTCTCTTAGACATACGAAAACACCGGCTTTATTACTTAGCCTAGACGCAGAAAAGGCCTTTGATAGGCTTAGCTGGCCATACATGTTTAATCTTTTACAATATCTAGGCTTCCAAGGCCCATTTTTACAGGAATTACGTTTTTTATATTCTGCTCCCTCAGCTCAAGTACGCTTACCACATGCTACCTCTGTTAGATTTCCCATTAACCTCCTTGGCGGTCTGATTCTTTCCAGATTTTAGGGTCTAAAAGCGGTGCAATTTTTTTTCACTCTTTCAGACCCTAAAACCTGAAAAAAATCATTCTGGCAGGGAGATCTGCAGCAAAATTAAAAAAAAATTACCTTCCTGGGCTCCTGGGCTGCAGTTTTCTCTTTGCCCACAAGATGGCGCTAATATACATATAAACAAACTTCTCTATATTTCTCTAATATAGAGAAGTCCGTTTTCAATGTTAGCCCCGCCCCCGATGACGTCACGCTGCCACCACCGCTCTGCTGCCACCACCACGGCTGCGCTGCTCCAACTGGCTGCCGGGTCCCCGGAAGAATAGCGGGGACATGGGGGATCCCGGCGGCCAGGGAAAGACCCCACACTGCCGGGGAGAGAGGCTGGAGTCCCGCTGCGCAGCGAGATCGCGCGCGGGACTCCACAACTGCAGGTAAAGCTCTGCAATGCCTACCCCGACCTGAGCTCGGGATCACCGATAGCAGCTGCTTTTTTCTACCCCGAGCTCAGGTCGGGAAAACCGGCAAGGAGGTTAAGAATGGCACACGGCAGGGATGCCCCCTCTCACCATTACTTTTCGTTCTCTGCATAGAGCCTCTGGCGTCCGCTATACGAAATTCACCGGATATTTCGGGTATACAAGTAGGTCATAAGCAGTACAAATTGTCACTATTTGCAGATGACATTCTCCTTACTCTTACTAACTTGCATATCGCACTTCCGAACCTGCATAAGCTTTTACGTCAATTTGGGGACTTGTCTGGATACAAAGTGAACACCACTAAAACAGAAGCCCTATCCATTAATATTCCTCCAGACAAGCTCATCCAACTACAAAACAGGTTTACCTATAAATGGTGTCCCACTTCGCTGAAATACTTAGGGGTTAAACTTACCTCGGACTACGATTCACTATATACCAACAATTTCCCCTCCCTTTTTGTAGAAATAAGACAATTGCTTACTAAATGGTCTCCTCTCAAATTATCCTTCTTTGGGAGAATCTATAGTGTATCAATGACTATTCTCCCTAAACTTTTGTACCTATTTGAGACCCTACCAGTTAGGATCCCAATGAGCTCGTTACGCTCCCTACAGAGGGATATACTACAATACGTCTGGGCTTCGAAATTCCATAGAATACCCAACTCTGTTATGATCACTCGGAAGGAACATGGAGGTCTTGGGCTACCTGATATTATTAAATATTACCTGGCTGCCCATCTAAGGCAGGTGGTGCCATGGACTCATTACTATGCATATACTAAATGGATGGAAATCGAGAAAATATGGCTGGCACCAATACATCCATGCTCTCTCTTATGGAACGCCAACCTAGTACACACCTCCCTATTAAGGACAATACAATTTACTAAACATATCTGGTCCTACAGTAGTAAAAAATTTGGCTTAATATCTCAAACATCCACGCTAACCAATATATTGTTCCATCCTGACCTACCTAATAGCTCCATGCCCTACTTTGCAAAACATTGGTTAAAAGAGGGAGTTTTCCAACTAAGACACTTAATAGATCCTCTAACTAAAACTATGTACACCCCAAAACAAGCAAAGGTGAAATTTAAACTATCGTCATTGATGCTTTATAATTATCACCAAATTAGACACTTTATACACTCACTAAATGGATCATGGTCATTCGAGACGCCCACACCTTTTGAGATGCTATGCGCAAGGGGCCATACTCAACCTCATCTCATCACAATGATATATCGAATACTAGCCACCCCACTAACTGATATAATCACACATAGGTACATGATGAAATGGTCACAATACTTATCTATTGATATTACACCCCCTATGTGGAAGAGACTTTGGAATGCGTCATCTCTACTCCCCATATGTACGACGCACAAGGAGACTTATTATAAGGTCCTTTTCCTATGGTACAGAACTCCAGAGATTATCAACAAATGGAACCCAGCCATCCCTAGCTCTTGCTGGCGTTGTCAGAAAACGCAGGGCAACATATATCATATATTCTGGGAGTGCACCCGTATAATCCCCTTTTGGAACAAGGTCAAAAATATTCTGAGCGAAATCTTGGAAACACAATTAGAGTGTAATCCGTTAAATATGCTACTGGGATATCCATACCCAGGACAGACACGTAAAGCCAGTAAGCTTTCGAGTATCATTTTAAACACGGCTAAACGTTTGATAGCCAAACATTGGCGTTCAACAAAACCGCCAACTAAAGATGCTTTGATTAACGAAATTCTGGAGGTTAAGAGATTAGAAGAGCTCACGGCTCGCCTAAATGATACACTAGGCAAGTTCAATGAGATCTGGAGGCCATGGGATGTATGGCGGTTACACAAAATTATGGAGAAATACTCTGACACTACCAGAATATATAATATTGAAGGAATTTATACTTCCCCTTTCTATCATTAAATGTAATGATAGCTTTGGTGTGTGTGACCGCTGTATGAGCTGCGATGGGTCGAATCTGAAACTCGCTTCTTTATAGTCTATCCTATACCTCTTTCTCTCTCTTCACCTTTCCCACTTATTTTCCTACTTCTCTGGTTTTGTTATTGCCAACACTAGATTAGATACTATAGACCCAAATACGCATCTGAATGCATAAATTAATCAGTGGGTCAAATAATGACATTAGCAGTATACATTGAGTGCACTGGGCGTGCATTCATATCTATACTACATAAGTAATATACACGTACGCGTAATATTTTATTGATTCTACGAATTGAAAATCAGTCACTATGTCGGAGACAATAGATCTGCGTCAAGGGGATCACTTGAGTGTATGATCCCTCAGGGCCTCAGGTCCCTCTTGATGCAGATAAAAAACTTCTATAATCTAACTCCGATTATATAGTTAAGCGCACATGAGTGGCAGACATGTGCAACTCTCTTAGCTTAAGAAAAGTTTTCAATACGTCAAAATACTTGTTATTTTTTCAATTAATGGTTATAAAGGGATATGTTCGTTTATTCTACTCACTTGGTTATGAGCTTTAGAAGTCAACACGGTTTGTTGACCTATTGTACAGGAAAATCTGTCAACAATGTAACCAGGTGTACTATTTACAGTTCCCTTGTATCAATATCATACTTTCTATATGCTATGTGTAAAACTTTAAATAAAGAATTTAAAAAAAAAAATAAATAATTATTATTATAATAATGGTGAACATTGTCTAGACAAAATATGGTGCAAATACGTGTAATTATACAGTGACCGAATAGAGGGTAGAAGGGGGGGATGTGGGAGGAGGAAGGGGGGGCCGGGGGTTATTTTGTATGAACAAAGGGGGAAAAACAGTGGAACCAATGGGAGGCGGGATTTTATTGGGGAGGGGGGTGGGGAAATGTTTTCGAGTGGAAGGAGGATTGGGGGGGGGGGGGGAGGGAATTGTATACAGTCTATTCATATGCATTATGTACATTGTATGGAGGTGGGGTATTATTTATACTAACAGAAATGCAAATATATGCAAATGAACGTACACTCACATGTCCGTACTTATACATATACATGTGTGTGTACGCACGCACCCACAAAACATCCGCAAAAGTTGGGTAATGATTAATGAAATACTAGGTGTACAGTCTTAAGAGTATATAATGGTGGGGAAGTGGGGTATCAATCAGCAAGAGTGGAGTTACTTACCAGCAGTATGTCCGGGAGGAACCTGGCGCCTCAGTGGCCAGGCTCTACTGAACTGCCGTTTAAATAGTAGTAAGGAACGCCCTCCAATTCATTAGAATATGGGGCGGGCACTGGGTTTCCTGCCATGCGTACGTAGCGTCATTACGCCATGTGCGCATGCGTACATTGAATGCGTCATTGCGTCTGGGGGATGCGTCTGTGTCGTCGCATGTATCTACCACCAATTTTTATAAGTATGTGGACATGTGAGTGTACGTTCATTTGCATATATTTGCATTTCTGTTAGTATAAATAATACCTCACCTCCATACAATGAACATAATGCATATGAAAAGACTGTATACAATTCCCCCTCCCCCCAATCCCCCTCCCCTCCTTCCACTCAAAAACATCCCCCCCCCTTCCCAATAAAATCCCGCCTCCCATTGGTCCCACTGTTTTTCCCCCCTTGTTCATACAAAATAATCCCCCCCTCCTTCCCCATCCCCCCCCCCTTCTACCCTCTATTCGGTCACTGTATAATTACACGTATTTGCACCATATTTTGTCTAGACAATGTTCACCATTATAATAATTATTATTATTTATGTATACCTGTACAGTATATATTGTACATTATGTCCGGTCATACACAAATGTTTGCCTCTTGCCCCCAGTTGTGTGCTCCTTCCTGTATTTGCCTGATGAAGCCGGCATGCAATCTACCCTTGGAGTGTACCAAATAAATATAACCTTTTTTTGAATACACAGCTTGCTGTGCCTGCTTATAGGAGGTAAGTCCACCACTGCCTCCTAAGCAATTTTTAAAAACTTTTAAACAGTGTTTTTATCCTTTTGGCGCCTCTGTTCTCGAATATACCAGGTATGTATAAAACTTTTATGTTCATCCCAGGCTTCCTTTAACGGTTAGTGTTATACACATACGTGTTATGACATAGGCAAGTTCACAGACTCCAAGGAAGCAGTGCCCCGGGTGTACTCTATCCTGGGATTTGCCTGTGCCAAGCCTCGGCCGGATTGCTCACTCGGTCCTGGGTCGCGCCAAAATTCAAAAAGAGGCGGCACACCACTGGCTGCAAAGATGCTTGTATTTGAGAACAGAAGCACTACATGTTACGGGCCCTTAAAGGGGCATTATTGCTAAATTTATCTTTTTTAGACCCTTTAGCATACATATGTGTAGTTGGAGGATTGATTTTCCACATTAGGCACTCTTTTGCAAATGTATTTGTTTTCTGGCAATAAACATTTAGAGACATGCATTCACGTCAGTTGTTGTACCTTTCTGACGCCAATGCAGCCTATACCATTGTGTATTAGGGAGACAACTTGTCCTAGGTAGTGAGTTGCCGTTATCTTCCACCCCTCTGGCCATCTCATTTATTTTCTCCCACCTTGTAACTGCACTATCGAGCAGTTACTGAGCACGCAGCAGCAGCAGCAGCCATAAAGAGATGGACGCAGCCTCCTCCGTGCTGCGTAGGAAGTTGCTGTGAGTGGCTGCGTGTACGCTGCCCGGCAGCCAAGGACACCCTTTACCTATGCAGGCAATGAAACGGACATCTATTGTTGTCCGTTTCCATGGTAACCTGACCAGCATTTTTGCTCTGCGCAGGCTTGCAATGGCATCAAAGAGCTCACAAAGCGCTGTAGCTGTGTGTTGCTTTCGATTGTATAAATAAAAGAGATCAATGCACAATCGAGAGCAACACACAGCTACAGTGCTTTGTGAGCTCTTTGATGCCATCGCAAGCCTGCGCAGAGCAAAAATGCTGGTCAGGTTACCATGGAAACGGACAACAATAGATGTCCGTTTCATTGCCTGCATAGGTAAAGGGGGTCCTTGGCTGCCGGGCAGCGTACACGCAGCCACTCACAGCAACTTCCTACGCAGCACGGAGGAGGCTGCGTCCATCTCTTTATGGCTGCTGCTGCTGCTGCTGCGAGCTCAGTAACTGCTCGATAGTGCAGTTACAAGGTGGGAGAAAATAAATGAGATGGCCAGAGGGGTGGAAGATAATGGCCACTCACTACCTAGGACAAGATGCCTCCCTATTACACAATGGTATAGGCTGCATTGGCGTCAGAAAGGTACAACAACTGACGTGAATGCATGTCTCTAAATGTTTATTGCCAGAAAACAAATACATTTGCAAAAGAGTGCCTAATGTGGAAAATCAATCCTCCAACTACACATATGTATGCTAAAGGGTCTAAAAAAGATAAATTTAGCAATAATGCCCCTTTAATACCAAAAACCTACAATTATTATTATTATTATTATTATTTAGTATTTATATAGCGCCGACATATTACGCAGCGCTGTACAGTGTATATATATATCTTGTCACTAACTGTCCCTCAAAGGAGCTCACAATCTAATCCCTACCATTGCCATATGTCTATATTATGAAGTGTAAGTACTGTAGTCTAGGGCCAATTTTAGAGGGAGCCAATTAACTTATCTGTATGTTTTTGGAATGTGGGAGGAAACCGGAGTGCCCGGAGGGAAACCGGAGTGCCCTACAATCTTAGTGCATACACATATCTAAATTAACAATTAAACAGTCTTAGGGCCCTTTTCCACTAGCAGTCGCTAGCGTTCGCGCTGAACGCTAGCGATTGCTGAATCGCAATTCCGCCGTTTTCCCGACGTTTGCGGCCGCGATTTTGCTATGCTATGCACTGCATAGCAAAATCGCGGCAAAAGTCGCTCCGCGGCGCGATTGCGATCAAGTAAAAAACGAATCGCGGTAGTGGAAATGACCTACCGCGATTCCTATGTTAAAAAGCAAACCGTAGCGATTGTAAAATCGCTAGCGGTTTGCGGTTTTGCGATTCAGCTAGCGCAAACGCGCTAGTGGAAAAGGGCCCTAATGGTTCTCCTTAGGCCTACCAAATGAATTACAATGATTGACCAAGATTCTGGGCACTTCCTGTTATAGTCTACCCAAACACTCATAGGAAATGACCTGTGAAGATAAGAATAAGGTTATAATGCTATGCACGTACCCAACATTTAAAAGCGAAAATAAAATTATTGCACATAATTTTGCATTTAAATTTGCATTGCACATTCATAGAAAGCATTTGAGAGGCAGCCTCTCATTCATGTCCCTTGGGCATACAACGTCCAAGACATGGATCCATTTGGCTTCTCTTTGTTTTTAGCCGCGTTGTAAAGTCACCACCGTTTTCTAGTGTTTTTACAGCTTCCAAAACGCACCACTTGAGTTGTGATGCATTGTGACCTGCTTCTTTGAAGTGTCTTTATGTGCCTGATGAAGGACCTGCGTGTCCTTAACATGTAATACAAGCATATTTGCAGCCAGTGGTGTGCTGCTTTTTTTTAAGCTTTAGTGCTAGACATACTCTATAAAGTGTTGAGGTTACAGTCATATTAAAAGTCAAGTTTGGGATCTGAATATTAGTATGAATATTCACATTAAAGGGAAGGTCCAAGCAAAATAAAAAAATGAGTTTCACTTACCTGGGGCTTCTACCAGCCCCATGCAGCCATCCTGTGCCCTCGTAGTCACTCACTGCTGCTCCAGTCCCCCGCTGGCAGCATGCCGACCTCGGAGGTCGGCGGGACGCATTGCATACATTTTTATGCATTCCCGCTAGTGCAGGAACATTAACACATACATTTTTACGCGTTACTGGTTCAATGCGTAAATTTTTACGCATTGAACCAGTAACGCGTAAAAATGTATGTGTTAATGTTCCTGCACTAGCGGGAATGCGTAAATATGTATGTAATGCGTCCCGCCGACCTCTGAGGTCGGCATGCTGCCAGCGGGGGACTGGAGCAGCAGTGAGTGACTACAAGGGCACAGCATGGCTGCATGGGGCTGGGAGAAGCCCCAGGTAAGTGAAACTCATTTTTTATTTTGCTTGGACCTTCCCTTTAAATAATTTTCTCGCTATTGAAAAACATATTGATTTTCTAAAATATTGACATTAAGGCAAGGTACAATCTGAATATAGAATTCCTAATGTAAGTCTTTTGGGGGAAAAAAAAGTTTTTTTCCATTCATATTTTGCTGTGAAATTCAATAGGGAATTAACTGATGCGTTTCTTAAGAGAGAATTATTTGTGCTGAAAGTTAAGCGCCACACAAAGCACTTTTATAGTCAATTCAGTGCCTGATATTTTCAGGGTTCATTGCCCTAAACATTTTTTTAAAATTATTAGCTTCTTAATGCATGAGGCTTCAATTTACCCCCTACTGACAGCTTTAAATGGTTTTTTTTTTTTAGACGTTTTGTAAGTGGACTGCTACAGTTCATGGCAGCTGATAAACTGCTGGCTCACTTATAAAAATAAGGAAATTATAGAGGCATTTTAATTCTCTTGTTTACTTTTTTTCTGTTAGAGCAGCCACTTGAAGATATACATTGCGCAATAAAAGAAAGGCTCATTTTTTTATACCCAATTTGTTTGGTGCAGGCTGTCCTTCATTTCACATTTACATGCTGGAAGTTCTATCAGTATGATTGTATTAGTTACACTACTTGCAACCTCATATTAATGAGCTGCATTTTGTTGGAAAATCTTTAACAATGAATTTGCATACTTTAGAAGTGTAAAAAACAGTTGATTGCTAACAAGTATGAAAAATTAATGGCAATTATCTCTTGATTATTCTGACTTATTTTTTTACTTCATTTAAGAATATGCTTTCACACTGGGGCTTCGTGCATGAAAAGCATTTTAAAGTAAAATGATCTTTTTACCCATAGTAACACAATTCCTTAATTTGGTTTCAATTCCTTGATTTTGATTATTCAGTTTCAAGCTTGGCTGTTGATAGAGCATTTTGAATCTGATAGTTTTCTGAGGGCAATGAGAATGTATTTCCTCTGAAAATGTCCTTGTTCCCCCCAGAAAACAATTCCTCACCCTTTCAGCAAGAATGTATTCACCTAAAGAGTACCTAAATTATAGATTACAGTATGCTTTAAACCTAATATGTTGTCAAGATATATAAAGTGTGATTTTCTCACCCCCAGGGTGATGTACCAGATGTAAACTTAATATGTTCATCTAACTGTACACAGTGCATAGACTAGATATATGTATTGCCATTCAGACCTTTTTTTTGGCGGTTTGGCTGGAGGTGGTCTTTAAAGAGGAGCTTTACCAAAAGAGTAGTGGGGGGAGGGGGACAATGAAATGCTATTCACTATGTAATTCATGCATGTTGTTTGATCCACCCTGAGCCTGCATGTCATTAGCTTTACTACTGGAAGACAGCACCTACTGCCATTATCTGTAACCACTTCCACTAACCATGCGATAGTCTAACATTTTTATTTTTATAGATATTCATATGCACAACGGGAGATACTGGTTGTGTGGCAGTTGGTAACAGCTGTTATTTCCCACAATGCAGCAAGTTTCAAGGAAACTGTCACAACCATGGTCATGACATCACACTGTGGGAGGGGCTTCACCACAATATTAGCCACACAGACCTTATGAGCAGGTGCAAATGGAAGGTGCAAAAGCCCTTTCTGCAGCTTACCTCACTGTTTCTCTTTCATTGCCGCCATTAATTGGCACAGCTAGTTAAAGTGGTATTCTGCGCTTATTGTTTGATTTGTTTGAAAATAATTTTCATATAGTTTTAAATAGTTTGTATCATTTATGCAGATGATTCAAAATTACGCAGAATTATCAACACTATTACAACAGGATCTCTATATGGGCAGGCATATGGCGCATTCAATTTAACCATTTGCGACCGCCCACTACCTATGGGCGTCAGCAAAGTGGCACCCGCAAGACCGCCTAAAGCCGATCGGCGGCACCTGGGGGACTGAATAGCCGCATCCACCGGCATTAGGCTCCGCCCACCCGCGACGTCAACCCGCCGGCCGATTAGCAGCGCCGGCGGGTTGTTAACCCCCGATCTGCAGCTACAAAGTGTATAATACACTTTGTAATGTGTACAAAGTGTATTATACAGGCTGCCTCTTGCCGTGGTGGTCCCAGTGATCGAGGAACCATCCGGGCACGAGGCAGCCCTTCTAGTATACACCCAAGCACACTGATCCTGCCCCCTGATCGCCCACAGCACCCCTCAGACCCCCCCTGATCACCCCCTCAGACCACTGTTTGAACCCAATCACCTCCCTAATCACCCATCAATCACCCTCTGTCACTATCTGTCAACGCTATATTTTAGATCCGTTCCTAAACTGCCCCCGGGGGCTCCTGATCACCCCCTCAGATCCTCCCCAGACCCCCCCCCCCCGTGTACTTTATAAATCTATTCTCCCCTGTAATCGCCCACTGATCACCTGTCAATCACCCCCTGTCACTGCCACCCATTAGATCAGACCCTAACCTGCCCCTTGCGGGCACCTGATCACCCGCCCACACCCTCAGATCGCCCGCCCACACCCTCAGATCACCTCCCAAGTGCATTGTTAACATCAGTTCTCCCCTCTAATCACCCACTGATCACCCATCAATCACCCCCTGTCACCACCTGTCACTGCTACCCATCATACCCAACAGATCATACCCTCATCTGCCCCTTGCGGACACCCAATCACCCGCCACACCCTCAGATCGCCCTCAGACACCCCCCTTCCCCCGATCACCTCACCAGTGCATTGCTTAAATGTATTCTCCCCTCTAATCACACCCTGATCACCTATCAATCACCCTGTCACCCCCTGTCACCACCTGTCACTGCTACCCATCAGATCAGACCCTAATCTGCCTCTTGCGGACACACAAACACCCGCCCACACCCTCAGATCGCCCTCAGACCCCCCCTGATCACCTCCTCAGTGCATTATTTACATCTGTTCTCCCCTCTAATCACCCACTGATCACCCATCAATCACCCCCTGTCACCACCTGTCACTTCTACCCATCAGATCAGACCCTAATCTGCCCCTTGTGGGCACCCAATTACCCGCCCACACCCTCAGATCGCCCTCAGGCCCCTCCTGATCACCTCCCCAGTGCATTGCTTGCATCTATTCCCCCCTCTAATCACCCCCTGAGACACCCATCAATCACCTCCTGTCACCCCCTAGCACTCCTATCCATCAGATCAGGCCCTAATCTGCCCCCTGCGGGCTTCTGATCACCTGGCCAAACCCTCACCCGCCCCACTGCAGTGACAGAATTTTTTTTTTCTGATCACTGCTGGTCTTAATTGTGGCTGAGAACAACCGTTATGCCACACAATACGCAACCAAGAAGCTACCATGTCCAGCCTTTTCGGTGGAAACCACTCCAAGTTTCCGAACGTAACATTTTTTGGGGCCTTCTCCTTAACATGGGTCTAGTCAAAAAGAATGTATTGCGGTCTTATTGGTCTACGCACCCTATACATCACATGCCCATGTTCTCTGCTGCCATGTCCAGGTCAGGATTTGAGAACATCCTGCACTTCAGTGTCAATACAACCTGTCATCTAAGAGGCCACCCTGTTTAAAGAGAACCCGAGGTGTGTTTAAAGAATGTTATCTCCATACAGAGGCTGGATCTGCCTATACAGCCCAGCCTCTGTTGCTATCACAAACCCCACTAAGGTCCCCCTGCACTCTGCAATCCCTCATAAATCACAGCCGTGCTGTGAGGCTGTGTTTACATCTGTAGTGTCAGTCTCAGCTGCTCCCCCGCCTCATGCATAGCTCCGGTCCCTGCCCCCGTCCCTTCCCTCCAATCAGTAGGGAGGGAAGGGATGCAGGCGGGGACTGGAGTTCTGCAGGAGGCGGGGAGAGCAGCAGACTGACACTATAGAGATAAACACAGCCAGCTCTGACAAGCTGTTTGTCAGCAGCGTGGCTGTGATTTTTGAGGGATTGCAGAGTGCAGGGGGACCTTAGGGGGGTTTGGGATAGCTACAGAGGCTGGGCTGTATAGGCAGATCAAGCCTTTGTATGCAGATAATATTCTTCAAACCCACCTCGGGTTCTCTTTAATGACCGGTTCCACAAAATTCGGCCCCTCAGACCACCTGTCGTAAAAATTTGCAGATGTTTGTACCCCTGAACAGTCATTTTGAGGCATTTGGTTTCTAAACTACTCCTCACGGTTTAGGGCCCCTAAAATGCCAGCGCAGTATAGGAACCCCACAAGTGACCCCATTTTAGAAAGAAGACACCCCAAGGTATTCCGTTAGGTGTATGGTGAGTTCATAGAAGATTTTATTTTTTTGTCATAAGTTAGTGGAAAATGACACTTTGTGAAAAAAAACCCCAATACAAATCAATTTCCGCTAACTTGTGACAAAAAATAAAATCTTCTATGAACTCGTCATATTCCTAACGGAATACCTTGGGGTGTCTTCTTTCTAAAATGGGGTCACTTGTGGGGTTCCTATACTGCCCTGGCATTTTAGGGGCCCTAAACCGTGAGGAGTAGTCTAGAAACCAAATGCCTCAATGACCTGTGAAATCCTAAAGGTACTCATAGGACGTTGGGCCCCTTAGCGCACCTAGGCTGCAAAAAAGTGTCACATGTGGTATCACTGTACTCAGGAGAAGTAGTATAATGTGTTTTGGGGTGTATTTTTACACATACCCATGCTGGGTGGGAGAAATATCTCTGTAAATGGACAATTGTCTGTAAAAAAAAAAAAAAATAAAAAAAAAATTCTCATTTATAGAGATATTTCTCCCACCCAGCATGGATATGTGTAAAAATACACCACCAAACACATTATACTACTTCTCCTGTGTACGGCGATACCACATGTGTGACACTTTTTTGCAGCCTAGGTGCGCTAAGGGGCCCAACATCCTATGAGCACCTTTAGGCTTTACAGGGATGCTTACAATTTAGCACCCCCCAAAATGCCAGGACAATAAACACACCCCACAAATGACCCCATTTTGGAAAGTAGACACCCCAAAGTATTCAGAGAGGGGCATGGTGAGTTCATGGCAGATTTCATTTTTTTTTTTTTTTTTTGTCACAAGTTAGCAGAAATGGAAACTTTTTTTATTTGTCATGAAGTGTCATTTTCTGCTAACTTGTGACAAAAAATAAAATCTTCTATGAACTCACCATACCTCTTAGTGAATACTTTGGCATGTCTTCTTTCCAAAATGGGGTCATTTGGGGGGAATTTGTACTATCCTGGAATTTTAGCCCCTCATGAAACATGACCGGTGCTCAGAAAAGTCAGGGCCCGTTTCCACTCTCGCGGAAACGGCCGCGAATCCGCAGAGTTTCCCCGCAGGCAAATCGCGCGGGGAAACTCTGCCATAGGGGATAACGGCGCCGCCGGCCGAATCGCTCGCAGTAGCGATTCGGCCGGAAACCCCCACAGAATTCGCGGCGGAGGCTGCGATTCCCATAGCCGTGCATGGCACGGCTGATGGGAATCGCCTGCGATCCCGCCCACCCGCTCAGTGCCGGCGTGCGTCTACGAGACGCACGCCGCACTAGTGGAAACGAGCCCTCAGAGATGCTTCAAAATGGGAAAATTCACTTTTTGCACCATAGTTTGTAAACGCTATAACTTTTACCCATACCAATAAATATACACTTATTGGATTTTTTTTAATCAAAGACCTGTAGCACAATAAATTTGGACAAAAATTGATATAGAAATTTTACTTTATTTGAAAAATGTCAGCACAAAAAGTAAAAAAAAAATCATTTTTTTTTGACAAAATTAATGTATTTTTTCATGAATATAATAAAAACTAAAAATCACAGCAGCAATCAAATAGCCCCAAAAGAAAGCTGTATTAGTGACAAGAAAAGGAGGTAAAATTCATTTAGATCACTGGTTCCCAACCCGTGTGCCGCAACACATTCATGTGTCGCGGCAGCATCGGGTATGTGTCGCCGCTCGCTGTCCCGCTCTGTCTCTATACTATATACTACCCATACTGGGGCAACTATATTACCTATACTGGGGCAGCTATACTACCTATACTGGGGAACTATACTACCTATACTGGGGCAGCTATACTACCTATACTGGGGAACTATACTACCTATACTGGGGCAGCTATACTACCTATACATATGTGATGTGTCACGGAGATCTGAGCGTTCGGTGTGATGTGTCACAACTTCAAAAAGGTTGGGAACCACTGATTTAGATAGTAGGTTGTATGACCGAGCAATAAACCGTTAAAGCTGCAGTGGTCTGAATGGAATAAATAGTGTCTGGTCCTTAAAGAGAACCCGAGGCGGGGTTCTCATAACGAAATCCACATACAGAGGCTGGGTCTGCCTATAGAGCCCAGCCTCTGTTGCTAATCAGATCCCCCCGAAATCCCCCCGCGCTGGGCAGTACCCCATAAATGACAGCCGCGCTGCCGACCCCGCCTCGGGTTCTCTTTAAAGGAGTCATCACGCATAGTATAGTAAAATGAGTGGTACTTACTGGGGGCTTCCTATCAACGCCATGTGGGCCGGAGTGGACTGCGCAGGCGCAGTAGTTCTGCACTTGCGCAGTTCGCTCCGGCCCGCGTGGTGGTGATTGACAGCGCCGCTCACGCAGGCGCAGTACAGAGCGACCTCCAGGTTGCTCTGACGTCATCGCCGGGGACCGGGACGGACCTGCGTCGAACGGCTGCAATGCAACAAGGTTCAGAGGGCCAGATTTATCATAGCATTACCGACAGTTTTTTCTTCTAAAACTGTTCTAACCAGCAGAAGAACAGTTCTGCATGATAGTAAGAAACTTCCCAAAGCCTATGTAATAGCAGCAGGTTAGCGTGGATTTCTAGAGCTACACTACAGTTAAGAAAAGTGCAAATTCATTCCTTAACTGCTGCAGATTAAGAAGTGCTCATTAGCCGTTCTACAGTGTAGGCTAGATGTGATTTGTGAAGGGCTCCTCCCCCCTCTTTCAGAGCTTGCTGACAGCAGATGTGTTGGTTACCTCAGCAACAGCAATTCCCCTCACACACTGCACTGTCTGAGAGAACTTCCTAGCTCCTTCTATTCCTTACAGTTTAAGAAGGAATCTGCACTATCTAGTGATTTCTTAGGATGTCTGAGACAGTTCTGCATGGATTTCTAAAAACCTATTAATATTTTGTCTCAGACACTCTTGATAAATCTGGCCCACAGACAGGAAACTGCCAAAAAAAGTACGTACTTTTCTTGTGGGAGGGGTTTCTTGTGGGAGGGGTTTCACCACAATATCAGGCATATAGCACCCCCTGATGGTCTGTTTGTGAAAAGGAATAGATTTCTGATGTAAAAGGGGGTATCAGCTACTGATTGGGATAAAGTTCAATTTTTGATTGGAGTTTCTCTTTAAGTGGTTAATGATAATGTAAAGTCATGCACCTTGGATGTGCCAATATAAATGGCATACAATTGGGAACATCAACTTTGGAGAAGTACATGGAAATACTGATTGATAAGTTATGTAATCGTGAACAATGCCAAGCTAATGCAAACAAAATTCAGGGATGCATAAAACGGGAAATAAAATCACAAGATGCCAGAATACTATTTCCTCTGTATGAATCACTTTTGAGGCCGCATCTGGAGTGTGGGACACAGTTTTGAGTATAGCACTATTGGAAGGATATTGACATTCTAGAACATGTACAAAGACGGGCAACTATATGAGTCGGACAAATGGAAGGTCTCCCTTACCGAGAAAGTTTGGGCAAAATGGGCTTATTTAGCTTGAAAAACAAACACACTGAGAAGTGGCCTCAATAACATGTATAAATACATCCACAGTGCAATACAAAGGCTTGGCAGATAAGCTTTTTGTTACCAGGTTTGTAGAAAGGACATAGGGACAAAATTTTGGTATGGTGGAAAATCGATTTTTTCTTCTATTTATATAGAAGAGGGCTTTTTACAGTAAGAGTGGTGTAACATCTTACCACAGGACATATTTCTGGCAAAGTCTATTGTTAAAGTGGGCTTGGATGCTTTCCTTGAACTGAAGAATATCCACAGCTATAATTACTAGATCATTCCTAGCTGTGCTAATGCAGGATTTTTTATCTGACTGCATTTTGGAGTCTGGAACAAAGTTTTCCCCTTTAATGGCCCGTACTCACGGGCTGCAAATGTTGCCTGTCGCCAGCACACGTGAGCGTGTGGGCGACAGGCCGGCGACAGCTCCTCGCCAGGTCCCTCCGCGTACACACGCGGAAGAGGGACCAGCGGCAAGGCGGAAGCTGTCGCCGACGTTCCTCCTCCCCCCGCCGGAAGCTCCATTTACCACAATGGAGGTTGCTGTCGCTAGTCCGCGTACTCACGCGGACTAGCGACAGTTGCGGGGGAGGTGCGGCGGCGACTGTCGCCATGCGATTGAAACTTTCAATCGCATGGCGACATGAGTGACGGGCGACAGTTCGGGGTGCGCGCGCGTGCGACGGCCCATACTCACGGGCGACCTGTCGCCGCAACGCGCGCGCCGCGTGTTGCGGCGACAAAAGTCCCTCGTGAGTATGGGCCATTAGACTGCTTTCACAGTGGGGCGTTACAGGCTGACGTTACAGCAGCCTGTAACGCAGCCCAACTCACAGTAATGAAAAATCAATGGGCTGTTTAGTGCCCATGTTGCGTCACAGTGTAACGCTGGACGTTGTATGAAAGTGCAGCATGCTGTGCGTTCTAAGCAGTTTTAGCCGCGTTAGACTGTTTGCACATGCTCAGTAATTTTTTTTTTTGTTTTGTGCAGGAGAGGACGACGGGAGAGTCCGCTATTGCGGCCAGCCACATGGCTAATTATTATTCACTGCACTGCAGTGTTTACTTCCTGGAGTGGCCGCTAATTGGCTGGCAGGACCACGTGTTGCAGAGTGTTCCGATCACGTGGTCTCCGCAGTCTGTAGGACAAAAAAGGCGCACCAAGAGCTGCTCAACGCGGCTCTATGTAGCGTCCTCCTAAATACCATCACCATGCGTTGCGCTAGGCGACGTTATGCGACCTTAACGTCCCCTAAAACGCAACTTCCAAATATAAAAGAGACCTTAAGGTTAATTTACCCGATCAGTGTAAGGCTTCTTGCACACCAAGACGTTGCATTAGGTGGCACGTTAAGGTCGCATAACGTGCACCTAACACAGCGTATGGTGCTGCAAGAGCCGACGGTAGAGTGAGCCGCGTTAGGCGGCTCGAGTCCTATAATGTCTCCCAGAGTGGCGCTGATTGGCCAGCGGGACCACGTGATGCGGAGCGAGACACTCCGCATCACGTGGTCCCGCCGGCCAATCAGCGCCCGCCAGTGCAGTGAATATTAAGTAGCCATGTGCGCGGCTACTGTAGCTGGCTCTCCCCGCCTCCTCCGCCCCCCACTGCGCATGTGCAAACAGTCTAACGCGGCTATAGCCGCTCCAACGCCGTAGCATGCTGCACTTTGCACAGAACGTGCAGCGTTACATGTAACGCAACGTGGGCTGTGTGAACAGCCCACTTGTGTTACATTGCTGTGCGTTGGGGGAGCGTTACAGGCGCACTAACGTGCGCCTGTAACGTCTTGGTGTGCAAGCTGCCTAAGAGTTTTTTACCTTGCTCTGGATCATCTGCAATAATGTGTAGTTTTTTTTTCAGACTAACTATTGAGTTACTTGACACTCATGGCAAAGCACTATGCCAGTCGTTCTAAAACTTTTTGGGGCGAGGGCACCTTGAAACATTTTTTTAAGGCACCCTTGGGCAAAAACTAGCTAAGGCCTCTTTCACAGTAGTACTTTGCGTTTGATGCGACGTTAAAGGGAAACTCTAGCCTAAACAAACATACTGTCATTAAGTTACATTAGTTATGTTAATTAAAATAGATAGGTAATATAATCTCTTACCCACTCTGTTTTAAAAGAATAGGCAAATGTTTGATTTCATGAGGGCAGCCATCTTTTTGGTTGAAAGGAGGTGACAGGGAGCATGAGACACAGTTCCAACTGTCCTGTGTGCTGATCACCCCTCCCAGTTGCTAGGCAACGTGAATAACAACATAGGAAGTCCCATCATGCTTTGCACAGCATCAGGGGAAAAAAGCCCGGGCAGTTTTCTTTGATGGGTGGAGCTTAGCTAAAAATGCAGCTAAAAATGATGCTTTGGTAAGAAAAACAAAGTTCTGATGCTGTGAAACTGTTAAAGAAACACCAAGCCTTTTTAGTTCTGCTGAGTAGATTTTTAGTCCTGAGGTTCACTTTAAGGTCGCATAACGTGCCCCTAATACAACGCATTGAAAGACTATAACTTGGACGTTATAGTACATTCTTTAGCCCTGCATTTGGTGCTCCGTTTTCGTCGCACAGTGATGGAACGAAAACGGCGCATGCATTGCATAAAAAAAACAAACACATTACTAAGCATGTGCAACACACACAACGCAGCAGATTTATTGCTAAACGCACAGCATGCAGCACTTCCTAAATATTGCTACATGTTACACACAACGCAACGTGTGCACTGTGAATGTTGCACAGACTTAATATTGCTGTTCGTTAGGCCCCTTTCACACTGCACGCGTTCCCATCCGCGTTTCGGGAACGCGTGCAGGAGGCTGACATGCATGACATCAGACAGTGCATAGACTGCACTGTTTGATGTTCACACTGCATGCGGTCCGGGAACGCATGCTGCATGCATTTTTTCCCAAAGCGCGGCTGTCCCATTCTCTTTCAGTGAATAGGATCAGCCACGCAACGCATACAAACGCGGATGGCGTGCGTTCATACGCGTTGCGTTCCGAACGCACACGGCCATCCGCGTTTCCCAATGTGAACAAAGCCTTAGTCCACGTTAAAACATTTTCTAACGTGCGACTTCAACGTCGCACTGTGAAAGAGGCCTTAATGCTGTTATGACCTTTTATTAGACAGCAGTCCCTCCACCCCAAAGTAGCTAGTGGATGCTTATTATGCATCACACACCCCTCCCCCCCCCCCCCCCCCCCGGATGCCACAGCATCCAGTTTAAAGTGATCCTCCGGACTAAAAATCGACTCAGCAGCACTGAAAAGGCCTGATGTTTCTTTAACAGTTTCACAGCATCAGAACTTTGTTTCTCTTATTCAAGCCTCATTTTTAGCTGCATAGAAGAAAACTGCCCGGGCTTTTTTCCCCTGATGCTGTGCAAAGCATGATGGGATTTCTGATGTTGTTGCTCTTGTTCTGCTGTTTTGGTGCAAATGTTTTCTTTTTTACATTTTGAATTTGACATTTGAAGCCTAGCGTGTGCAGCTGGAAGGGGTTATTAGGACACAGGACAGTTGGAACTGTGTCTCCTGCTCCTTGTCACCTCCTTTCAACCAAAAAGATGGCTGCCCCCATGACAAAGATGGCAGCCCCCATGAATCACAAACATTTGCCTGTTCTTTTAAAACAGGGTGGTTAAAAAAATTATATTACCTATCTATTCTAATTAACATAACTAATGTAACTTAATGACAGTATGTTTGTTTAGGCTGAAGTTCCCCTTTAAGAACCCCTGAGCTAAGCAATGAAGACCTTGTGGAGATAGAGCAGCAGATGGCAACAGCCACGGAAGTGGACCAGGAGCTAGAAACTCTGGAGAAGAAATAGTTTGCCGCCAAACAGCTGATGCTTTTGGTTTAATTGAAGCAGGAATGTCAAAGTTGGAGAAGCAAGATGCATATGCAGATAGGTTCACCAAAGCTTGCAATACAGTTAATGAAGAGATGCTACAGGGATATTTATTCTAAGAAAAGAAACGCTATGTACAAACCTACCTTGATACCTATTTTAAGAATTTTACTCCAGAAGCAAAATCAGACCATGAATCTGTCATACTAACCGCATGCGCTCCAAGAAGTCTGTCACCTTGTGTCATACTAGATTGTTAAATTGTATTGAAAGTTTGTTTTTTTTAGGTACAGTATAGGTGCCAGAGATGAAATTAAACATACAAACAGGGCAACCCTCCAGCTGTGTCTGCTTGCCCCTTGGGTTGTCCTCTGTTCCTCTGATCTGAACGGACTTCTTAGTCAGACTACAGGCAAGCCACAGGATTGGGGCTATTCTGATCAGGGACCTGCATGAAAGCTTCTGGATCAAAAGAACCAGGGAACCAGAGGCACATCGGAGTCCTGCTGATTGGGGTCACCTTAGGTGAATAACTGCAACCCTGGCTGTAGATTTCTGTTTTATGTGTAGTTGATGTTTGCTTGTCTGAAAATATTAATGTTCATATACAAATACACTCAGACCTTGGCTATACAGTACAGTAGTAATAGTAATTAGACCCTTCCCCTCTAAGAAATCAATTATCCTGTACATTATCAAAGCTTGATTAAAGGGGAACTGAAGTAAGAGCTATACGGAGGCTGCCATATTTATTTCCTTTTAATCAATACCAGTTGCCTGGCAGCCCTGCTGGTCTATTTCTCTGCAGTAGTATCTGAATAACACCAGAAACAAGCATGCAGCTAGACTTGTCAGATCTGACTTTAAAGTCTGAAACACCTGATCTGCTGCATGCTTCTTCAGGGGCTATGGCTAATAGTATTAGAGGCAGAGGATCAGCAGGGCTGCCAGGCAACTGGTATTGCTTAAAAGGAAATAAACATGGCAGCCTCCATGTACCTCTCTCTTCAGTTCCCCTTTAATGTTATTTATAGCGATCCCGAGCAGAAGCTTGGGATACAAAAATCAGATACTCTTCTTAAAATAGTTTGGTGTGTATTTTCATGTCTTGATTATATAGAGATATTGTCCTGTAAGAATTGGGATTTAAAGAGTCTTTACCATTTTTCGATAACAATTTGATATGTCTCATTCCCTTAGCTCAGAAAACCACAAAGCTTCCTTTGCAAATCACTTGTCCACTGTCCAGTGCTAGGATGCTATGGACAAGGGGCTCCTCTCC